>NC_037676.1:36585662-36611858 GCF_003255815.1 Theropithecus gelada | reverse complement strand
GTTTTTTTTTTTTTTTGTATTTTTAGTAGAGACGGGGTTTCACCATGTTAGCCCGGATGGTCTCGATCTCCTGACCTCGTGATCCACCCGCCTCGGCCTCCCAAAGTGCTGGGATTACAGGCTTGAGCCACCGCGCCCGGCCCTTTTTTTTTTTTTTTTTTTCTGAACATTTCAAAGTAAGCTGCAGTTAGGATACTTTATTCCTTTACTTTGGCGAGCATGGTCTAAAATGATCATTCTCCTACACACTCATTATATCATTCTCAAGCCTAAGAAAATTAGCAGTAATTCTGTAATATCACCTAATACCCAGTCCCTATTCAGATTTCCCCAACAGTTTGTGTTACGGACTGAACTGTGTATGCCTCGCCCCCGGATTCACATGTTGAAGACCTAACCCCCAATGTGACTGTATTTGGAGATTAGACCTTTAAGAAGGTAATTAAGGTTAAACAGGTTATAAGGGTGGGCTGTGATCCAACAGGTCTGGTATCCACCAGACACCTTCTTCTCTCTTCTTGCACACACAGAGGAAAGGCCTTGTGAGGACATGACAAAAAGGTGGTCACCTGCAAGCCAGGAAGAGAGGTCTCACCAAAACTACCCCTGCTGTTACCCTGATCTTGGACTTTGGGCCTTCAGAATGGTGAGACAATATCTATTATTTTAGTCCCTTGGTGTGTGGTCCTCTGTCATGGCAGCCTGAGTGGACTCACACAGTTCCCATTGTATCTTTTATAGCTGTTAATTTTGAACCAGGTTCTAATCAATGCTCACCCTTGCTTCTGTTTATGTCTCTTGTAAGTCTCCATTCAATCCAGCATCCCTCTAAATACGACCACTTTGTGAAGAGATCAGGCCTGCGATCTTGTGGGATGTTCCAATTCCGGATTTGTCAGAGTGTTTCTCTGTGGTATTCTTTGTTACTCTATCCCAGTTTAAACTCCCTTTGCTTTCCAGTGGGACTGCTATAGTAGTGTTCTCTTCGGATCTCTTTGCCCTGAAGGTCTCCCCTAACTTTATGACATTCTCCTTAGTTATGCAAAAGTTATCTTCTTGTATCAGGTCATTTATCTGCTAAAAACCTTCATGCGTCCTCACTTCTTTTTTTTGTTTTTAACATTAAAATTTTATTTTTTTTCCCGACGTTTAAGTTCAGAGGTACATGTGCAGGATGTGCAGGTTTGTTACATAGGTAAATGTGTGCCATGGTGGTTTGCTGCTCAGATCATCCCATTACCTAAGCATTAAGCTCAGCATCCATTAGCTATTCTTCCTGATGCTCTCCCTCTCCCCACTTCCTATCCACTGACAGGCCCCAGTGTGTGTTGTTCCCCTCCATGTGTCTATGTGTTCTCATCATTCAGCTCCCACTTATAAGTGAGAACATGTGGTGCTTAGTTTTCTGTTCCTGCGCTAGTTTGCTCAGGATAATGGCTTCCAGCTCCATCCATGTCCCTGCAAAGGACATGATCTTGTTCCTTTTTATGGCTGCATAGTATACCATAGTGTATATGTATCACATTTTCTTTATCCTGTCTATCGTTGATGGGCATTTGGGTTGACTCCATGTCTTTGTTGTTGTGAATAGTGATCCTCACTTTTTTTTTTTTTTTTTTTTAAAGATGGAGTCTCGCTCTGTCGCCAGGCTGGAGTGCAACTGCATGATCTTGGCTCACTGCAATCTCTGCCTCCCAGGTTCAAGTGATTCCCCTGCCTCAGCCTCCCTAGTAGCTGGGACTACATGCGCGTACCACCACACCTGGCTAAATTTTTGTATTTTAGTGGAGACGGGGTTTCACCATGTTGGCTAGGATGGTCTCGATCTCCTGACCTCGTGATCAGCCTGCCTCGGGATTACAGGTGTGAGCCACTGCACCTGGCCAATCCTCACTTATAGTAGAATAAGTGCAAACTCCTTATTACATACGGCATTCTAGCCCCTCCTGAACCTTCTGTGATTTCCTCTACTGCACTCCACCACCTGGCCAAATCAATATAGGGAGCTACGAGACAGGGAATTAACCAAGAAAGGGTGCCTCCCTTTTCACTGTCTCTTCCTGCAGCCAGCCAGATAGCCTTTTCTCTGACTTATTTGGGCTTAAAAGCTTTATTCTGGGTACCTTACCTAGTCCCACAAGGTACATTCTTCACCTCATCTGTCTGGAGTGTGGTCTGGAAACAGAGGAAACATAAAGTGCTAGAGATGGGCAGTGACAAAGTAACTTACGTTTCAGAATCCTAAATGCCTTTGTCCTGGAATAACCATTTGGGTTGAGTATTGCCTTCATTAAACATGATTACCCCACCTAATCCTCCTTCCTCATAGGGTTGCTAAGCCAAGCAAAGGCCCCTGCCCCAGCTGTAAGTAAACCACCACACAAACAAACTGAGTAATAATGGTTTAGTGAAGATGACACTGGATTGGGCACCTTAAGACTTATGCTTGCTTCTACCTCTTCTATTTATGGTAGGCACCGTCTATCCCCTCAGGGGGATATGTTCCAAGACCCCCAGTGGATGCTTGAAACTGGGGAGAGTACCAAACCCTATAGCACATACCTATGATAAAGTTTAATTTATAAATTAGATATAGTAAGTGATCAACAATAATAAAATAGAACAATTATAACAATATACCATCATAAAAGTTATTTGAAGGTGGTCTCTTTCTCAAAATATCTTATTGTACTCTAGTCACCTGTTTTCAGACCATGGTTTATTGTGGGTAACTGAGCCTGTGGAAAGTGAAATAATGGATAAGGGGGAGGGCTACTGTACTAGTTTTGAAACAGCAGATTACTTACTTAACCTGTCTCAGACCCTAACAGCTGCCCAGCCCATTCTCAGGATTACTACAAGACTCAAATGAGACAATGTACCTGAATGCACTTTGAACGCCACAAAGCCTGGTAAACAGCACACGAAACTTACAGGGAAAATGCCTAGCAGGTATCCCAAGACATTCTCCTGCATCAGTGTAAAGTGTAAAATCTTGTTATTCTTCTTGGCTGGACATACTTCAGAGATGGCGAATCTAACTTAGCCAGGCTTTTGATCTGCCACAACTAACCTCACTCCTATTTTAGATGTCACCTCCCCTCACTTAGTTCAACTCCTCCCCACTCACTGCAAAAATTATGTTCATATTTCTGAATTCAAGTAAGAATCAGCAAAATTACTATGTTTTCTTTCCATCTAACATGGTAGCTTGTGATTTAAAACATACACACATACACCCCGACTTTTCCTTCCATATACTCAAAACAGGTTCTTCTCTGGCTTTATCTTGAAGGAATAATTCCCAGCCTCATTATATATATAAAAAATATATTTATATATATATAACATATATACATAAAAATTATCCTTATATCGTTCTCTAGAATGGCATTTTACTCATCCAATGACTAAATAATTTCAAATCATGCACTAGTTAACATCCCAAATTTGCAGTCATCCAATCATACCACAGAGGACAAGCATACCTGCACAGACTTATATGATGTGATGAAAGGCAGCATGAGATGGAAACCAGGGCCGCTGGTCGAAGTCAGCAGGGCACCGCCTCTGCAGAGGAGAGGGAGAGAGAGGCAGCTTCAGTTTGGCAAGAAGGCTCTATTAGATCAATATCATGAGGGTCAACTTTCCCTTCAGCCCCATAAACACATAATAGAGAGTGACATGTGCTGGAGCCATGGCCACAGATCCCTTTCTTCCTCTCAGCTAGATCCTAATATTCTAGGAAGCCTGATGGTAAAACATAAAACCACTGTTCATGCTTTTGCAATGAGAAAAATAGGCACACAGGCTAAATGGAATAAAGACAGCAGAATCCGCTAGTGCAGTCCCAGCGCTTTGAGGGGCTGAGGTGAGAGGATTGCATGAGCTCAGGAGTTTGAGACCAACCTGTCTCAAACAGTGAGACCCTGTCTCTACAAAAAAAGAAAAGGAAAAAAATTAGCTGAGTGTGGTGGTTACATGCCTATAGTCCCAGCTACTTGGGAGACTGAGATGTAAGAATTGCTTGAGCCTGGGAGGTTGAGGCTGTAGTGAGCCATAACTGTGCCACTGTACTCCAGCTTGGGCAACAAAGTGAGACTCTGTCTTAAAAAAAAAAAAAAAAAAAAAAAGACAGCGGAATCCATGGGTATACTTAGATAACAGGCACTCTGGCCAGGCGCAGTGGCTCACGCCTGTAATCTTTGGGAAGCTGAGGTGGGTAGATTACGAGGTCAGGAGTTCAAGGCCAGGCTGGCCAACATGGTGAAACCCCGTCTCTACTAAAAATACAAAAATTAGCCAGGCATGGTGGCAGGTGCCTGTAATCCCAGCTACTTGGGAGGCTGAGGCAGAGAATTGCTTGAACCCAGGAGGCGGAGGTTGCAGCGAGCTGATATCTTGCCACTGCACTCTAGCCTGGGCAACAGAGCGAGGCTGAGTCTCAGAAAAAAAAAAAAGAAGATGAAGTCTGTTTTACTTTGTCATATCTGTTGGGCTTGTGGCAATCCATTAGGGCAGTTAAGTCCAGTAATGTGGTTATCAACTACCTGCACTAATGCTGGAGTCCACTGACATGACCAACCAAAAGAATAATCTGAAGTACTTTATAAGTAATTGAAATATATGTTTTGGCAATAGAGTTACCTTTCTAATCAAGTTATATGTAAATGATAAAGTTAAAAGCCTTTTTGGGGAACATGTAAGCAGATCATGGGGAGAAAGAATTAAAGGAGAGAGGAATTCCAGAGTTTTAGAACTTGCTGTTAGCAATCCAGAAATAAGCATCACAACAGCACATATAAGAAGAGTTCACAAAGACATAAAGCAAAAAACTTGGTCATGGAGATTATTAAAAAGAAAGCAACCCGACTTATAAGTGCTTCTTTGCTTTATATTATGCAAAGAATTAAAAAAAACCAATAAAACAAACAGTGACATAATGGGCTCCTAAATTTATTGTAGGAACCACTATCCTAAGGCTTGCTTTGACTGACATAAGTCAACCTGCAGGCTCTTTCATTTTTCATGAAATGTTAATATTATTTTAATTTAGTTTTAGAGACAGGGTTTTGCTCTGTCACCCAGGCTGGAGTGCAGTGGTGTGATCATAGCTCACTGCAGCCTCAAACTCCTGGGCTCAAGTGATCCTCCCACTTCAGCCTCTCCAATAACTGGGATTACAGGCACATGCCACCATGCTCGGCTAATTTTTTACTTTTTGTAGAGATGGGCTCTCACTATGTTGCTCAGGCTGGTCTCAATCTCCTGGGCTCAGGTGATCCTCTCACCTTAGTCTCCTGAGTAACTAGGACTACGTGTGCGTGACACAGAGTTGGCTAATTAAATTTTTTTATTTTTATTTTTTAGAGATAGGGTCTCACTATATTACCCAGGCTGGCTGAAATGTTAATTTCAAAAGAGTATCCTAAATTAGCAGAGTAGGCTACCTTCTCAAGTTGCCATCAAGAACTGGGACTCAGCTGGCTTTTGTAAAGGTAACCTAGCAGTGTAGAGCTAAGACTGCCAGAGGGATGTAGGAGAAAACAGGATTTTAGGGATGATCTGTGAGGAGCACCAGTTTCCTTTAGATTTTGCCTCTAAATCTATATAAACATTTATTAATCACCACCCATGGCATCATCTTGGACTACTAAGCGAAGTTCTAAATTTACATATGTGTGTGTGTGTGTATTCTCTTTTCCATGGTTACTGACATAAAAAGCTCAATCTGAAAAGACTCCCCTGTTCAAGGAAATATAAACAGAGATGTTCAGCAGTATCTGCTAGGAAAGCAGTGACCAGGAAAGGGAGCTATTTAACAGAAGTTGCCGACTTCTCCCTCTCTCTGCCTTACCTGTAATATACCCCAATATGTCCCTCTTCTATCTTGTGCACAGCTGAGAAGAGAGATGCACACAAGAAACTGGAAGCCACAGCCACAACTGCTCCCAACTGAGCCATCAGTGAGCCTTTATCCTAGGGAAAAGACACGGGAAAATGTGTGTGGTCCAACGTGCAGGAGAAAAGGCCGCAACAGCCAGAGGACCTCACCAAGCTGAGCTCCCTGCGAGTGACTCATATTCAGCCTGGTGTCGTGTGAACACAAGGCTAGATCTACAACTCGCTTCCTCCTCGTTCTCAGTCAACGTTCCCCTTTCCTCAACTGTGAAATCAGGGCCCCCACCGCACTAAGGAAGCACTGGCTCCGGATACAGCCGTTGCTCAAGGGAGAACCCGTGCCAGCTGGGTAGGGTACAGAACACAGCCTCATCTTCCTGTGAACACGAATGTGCTGTCACTGAATCTTTCATACTAGTAGTAGGGAAGAGAGGCAGCTGCAGTACTTTGGCCCAAATTACAGAGGATGCCAAATGACAGGCAGTTGTGGCTATGTAATTCTGGTCAGAGCCTCCCACTCCTAATTGCCTGCAGTTTCAAGGGAAACCATTATTTACTCCTTTCAGATGCTGGAGTGGCAGAGCCAGCAGGCGAGCCGAGTTTCAAGGTAGGATTCGCTGGCCTCGCATCCACCTTCCCAGTTATTCCTTTGGCCCTAAACAGGACAGGGCTCTGAACAAGCCTGAAGCCACACTCCCCCCGATATACTTTGGCACTTTGCACCTGACAGATCCCCAAGCCCGTGGTCAGAGAGAAAGGCAATGTCCTAAACTGCGAGCCTCTGGGCTCCTGGGTCCAACCGCGTTCAGGCACCAGGACGCGGAGGAGTTGGATCCTGAACACTGAATGATCTGGAACTATGGTGACTGACTGCAAAGTTCAGCTGTGCGTGCGTGGGCCCGTGAACGCAGGGCGTGGATTCTGCCTCCCAGGTCTAACGTAACCGGGGCGCGGACATCTGCGAGGCGCTTATTTTACCGTGGCGGCCTCCGGCTACCGATCTGCAGTTGCGTCCTTTCCTGCCAGTGCCCTTCCCTCCCCGAAGTCACTCGCGCCCCTTCCCCGCCCCGTTCCGAGAGAGGGTCAAGCGCCCTGGGCTGGGGCTGCGGCTCCAATAGCCTCCGCTCCGTCCCCCTGCGGCTCTCAAGGAGGGGACGCGACAGAAAAGGGTTTCTGTGTCTCTCCAGGAGCGGACCGGCGGAGGGAGAGAAGCTGCTGGGACTGAGGCTCCCGAGGGTGATGGGTCAGCCCCGACCCGGAGCTGCAGCTAGGCCCAGCGCGCGCACGAAGGGGCGGGGGCCGCGTACCAGGCTGTCCCTGCAGGCGCTCCGTACTCGTCCGAGCCCACGAGCAAGAAAACCGTCACACCCCTCAGCACGCGACTTCCTTCTGGGCCGTCGCTTCGATGACGCCATCAGTTCACGCGAGAAGACCACACCCCCGCCCCGCGCTCGCTCTGCGCCCCGCCCCTCGCGCTTCCAGAGGTCAATGGCCGCAGCTGGCCGCCAGGGATCGCCCGCGACTTGGTCCGTGCGGTCCTGGACCTCTGTCTCGGGTGTCCGGCCTGGGGCTGGGGATGAGGGCGGTGTAGGTGGGAGCGCCCCGAGAGCGAGCGGCAGGACGCGCGTGACCCGGAGTACTGAGACCCAGGGCGTCCTTTTCCAAGGCGTTGACTTTGGGGATTGCTTCTGATTTCCCTCTGCATTAGGCCGAACCTGGTTCGTTTTGTTTTTTTTTAGAGACAGAGTCTCGCTCTTTTGCCCAGGCTGGAGTGCAGTGGCACGATCATAGCTCACTACAGCCTCGAACTCCTGGGCTCAAGCGATCCTCCCATCTCAGCCTCCTGAGTAGCTGGGACAACAGGTGCGCGCCAGGACACTTGACAATTTTATTTTTAGTAAAGACAGGGTCTCGGTATGTCTGGTCTCAAACTCTGGCTTCAAGCAATCCTCCTGCCTCGGCCTCCCAAACTGCTGAGATTACAGGTGTGAGCCACCATGCGCTGCCTTTTTTTTTTTTTTCGCCTTGATAAACTACTGGCGAGTTGTAACTGTTTGTTTTCCTATAGCACAGCTGAAATGAAACAGTCTTTTCAGTGTACAGATTAGCATCATTACCTCACTAATCAAAAATCCCTACCTTGAGTTCTTTATATTTTTCTGGGAGCTTTGGCTATTGCGACCCTGCAACACCACAAAGTATATTAACAAGGAATTATTCTAATTTTAATGAACGGAATCTAAGAAGTTCAGCGAGGTTCAAGGGTAAAAGCCAAGGAAAGCTTCCTTTGTGTTTCCTTAATATCTTGAGTTCATTGCTTTTTTAACTCCTGCCACAGTGCACAGCGGCTTGTGCACTTCGTCTTTCTAGATAAACTGTATGTTCCCGGGAGAGCAGAGACTGACTTTCCTTCCGCACCCCCGGGCCTTAGGTGCCCAGTAAATACAGACTGAAGGCAAACGTGGGACCAGGCCTGGAATCCAGACTTTGTGTCTCCTAGGCTAAGGGCCTCACGTTTTCCTCAACCTGCCCTACTCACCAACATCACATTGGGGCATTTCTAATTCAGCCACTGAAGTTATTAGTATTTTGTTTGCAGAAAAGAAAGAGTCCACTTAATTATAGCCTTCAGTAAAAGAAAAACTTTTACACCGGGAAGATGGCAAGCCGGTGGCGTTAGACAGATTTAAGACTCAGGAAAAGGGAAGTGTGGTTTTTTCCGGGCATGCCTGCTTGGGATTGGCCCGTTTACCTTTCCTGGGTTTGCTCTGGGTGTTGGGATGTTTCAGCATTACATAGTGAAGCCCATACGAGGGTTACATGGTGCTGTCTGGGAGCTCTGTGCCCATTTCCATAAATGAAGACCTTGCCTCTCCGTACTCTATTCCTGCATCCCCCACTCCAAACAGACACAGCTGGCCAATCTCTTGATCAATCCTATCAGAACCTGAGTTTTTTCTCTCCATGTTCAGTGATATAACTCAGCTGGGCATACTTAATACATGTTTATTTAATAGTTGAGTAAGAAAAATGGAAATATTAGGGTTCATTAACCCATGAAATAGGGGCTAGCCTGCAGCATCAAGTATTTGAATTACTTGTAATTTAAGAATTTCCTTTAACCAATCTCTGGCAACCCCCGACTCCCCTCCCCTTCCCATAAATATGTACTATTATTATGTGTCAATTAAAAATAATAAAAATTTCCTCACATTAAACTTTGGAGTGAATTGTGGGTAGAAGTTTTGGGATTTTGTTCTTAGGAGTCATTTTACCAGGCCTGAGTTATTTAGTTGTGGACCTGCCTAAAGGCAGGGGGGTAGACTTCATGATGTACGAGTACATGATGATCTAGTACTTCTGAAAATCTCTTTCTTAAGAGACCTGTGATTTTTATGTTACCCAGAAGATGGATTTGTGATGATTTGTTTAACAAAAATGTTTACAATTTCTTTCCCTCCCTCCCTCCCTCCCTTCCTTCCTTGTCTCACTCTGTCACCCAGGCTGGAGTGCAATGGCACGATCTCAGCTCTGCAACCTTTGCCTCCCGGGTTCAAGCGATTCTCTTGCCTCAGCCTGCCGAGTAGCTGGGACTGCAGACGCATGCCGCCACGACTGGCTAATTTTTGTATTTTTAGTAGAGATGGGGTTTCACCATGTTGGTCAGGCTGGTCTTGAACTCCTGACATCAAGTGATCCACATGCCTTGGGCTCCCAAAGTGCTGGGATTACAGGCGTGAACCACCGCGCCTGGCTAAAATTTTATTTTTTAAAAAATCTCGCAGTATAGAGTAGTGATTTAGCTCAGATACTCCACAGTCAGGCTGCCTTGTTTAAATCCTGGAGCCTGCCTCTTAGTAGTTCTGTAACATTGGAAAAATTATCTGTGCCTCAGTTTCTTCATCTGTAAAATTAAAGTAATAACGGTATGAAACTTATAGGACTGTTGTGAAAAGCATACACAACATTTGGTGTATTTTAAGTGTTCATCAAGTATTAGCTGTTGCTGTTTTAAATAGCAAATTCCCTTAATGTGTTCTTGCATGTTTGTGGGTTATTATTGCAGATTATTAATGTGACACAGGGCGAGAGAATGATAAACTTTAAGTTGAATGGTATTAAATAATAACCAAATGAAGGCTTATCAGAAGAAGAGATAAAGGCTTCTGAAATTATACCTCAACGGATATTTACAATACAGATTTCATAAAGCTTTATTGAATACTGTCTATGTATCAGCCCCAGTACCTTACTTTTTCTCATTTTATGTAATCTTTAGGTCAGCCCTTTGAGTTCAACTCCATTTTAGAGGAGAAAGTTGAAGCTTAGAGAAATTAAGAGATTGTCTAAGATCACGAAGATGATAAATTGCAAAGGCAGAGTTCAAATGATCCCAAGTCTATTTCTTTTTTATACTGAATGAATTAGAAAATGATTCAATTTCACACACACACACACACACACACACACACCCCACCACATTTATTTCACATGGAACCTTTCAGGAATGTAGATCAGTGGTCAGAAATTGTGAGACTTTTCTAATTAAATTGGGCCAGTTCATTTTGCAGTTGTAGGTTGAAGCAGGTTAAAAAATACTCTCACCTAGCAATCTATAGTTTTCTATTTCTATTGCTGTTTGTTGGGTCCTCTTATCAAGAAAATTGTTAGTGAGAGTGTCATTCCAAAGAGAGAAGAGACCCCTTCTTTCACAGGGGATTTTTAAGTCAATTTCACAATTAGGCTTTTTAAGTCAATAACCAGGTTAACTCCAAAGGATTCAGGCAACTCTTAAAATCTTTTGCTTCAGTTCAGTTCAGTATCACAAGAGTAGAAGTTGCTGGAAAAAGTTTCTGTTTGATTTAAAGCTTATCTTTTTTACTTTAGGCTCTAAAACACGGAATAGAAATAATCTTTTAGAATGTTTGATTCCAGTAAGATTTTGGTGAGCTTATGGGAAGAGGAATGAACTGTATCCTTAGTTATTAAGGGGGCTCAGACATTTTTCCTCTTTTCTTTTTTTTTCAATTTCAAAAACCCAGGATTGGTGCCTTCTGAGAACAAAAGCATATTTGCCTGGGGCCAATGATATTTCTTCAAGGCAATTGGGTAAAGGGATCAAAGAGCCATCAGGAAAAAAATTGAGTTGAAAGTCAGCTAGAAGGCACCTAAAGGTCATTTTGTGATTACATGTTTTTATAGTTTTATTGAGATATAATCGACATATAATAAACTGTTCATAAAGTCTACAATTTACGTTTTGACTTGCAAACACCTGTGAAGCCATTACCACAATCAGTATGATGAACACATGCATCATGGCTCCAAATTTCCTCATGCCTCTTTGTAATTTCTCCATCTTACACCCCTTTGGGACACCCCCTTTTCGATTCTCAAAAGACCACTGATCTGCTTTTGCCACTCTAGTGTGCATTTTGTAGAATTTTATATGCATGAAATTGTACAGTATGTACCCTTTTTAGGAGGGGAGGGTCTGGCTTTTTTGAAAACCCAGAATAATTATTTTGAGATTCATCCATGTTGTTGAGTCTATCAAGAGTTCATTCCTTTTTATTGCTGTGTAGTGTTTCAATGTATAGCTATACAACAATTTGTTTATACACTCACCTGTTGATGGACAGATAGCTTATTGCCTATGATTTTAATCCAACTCATTTATTTTACTTGTAGAGAAGTCCAAGGAGAAGAAGTCTCCAGAAAGGGGGCTTGGCTAAGGTTCCTACTGCATTTGGGGGATGATGAGAAGAGTAGCCTGTGACCCTGAGATTGTGTTCCAACAAGTCTGGCAGTTGCATTTTGGCTTTGGCCTGATGTGCCTGGGATGACCTTTCCTTTGACATCTCTAACCCTCCCTCCAACTCTGAATTTATAATAACATTAGGAATTTTTTTTTAAAGACTGTATGAAATTTTATCTACATATACTTATCTACATATCTCTCCATGTCATTGATAGACTTCTTTTTTGTTATACATAAGAGAAACCTTGTATACGGCGATGTGAGTCTCAGAGGATAAGGTAACCCATGTTTATTCTAGGCCAATATTTTTTCACCTGGTTTCTTAATCTCATCCCTCCTCTTTCCTCAGGGACCTAGAGCCTTTAATTATCTCCTCTTTCTACCAGTTCTTTAGCCACAGCCTATAATCTTGTGCAATTTCTCCACGCCCTTCCCTGTAAGCCTCTCCGTTGATCCTATGTAAGCCTCTAGTTCTTACCTGATTTGTCTCCTTCCCTTTGAGCAAAGTTTCTTGAAAAAGTAGCCTACACTTGATGTCATTACTTCCTCACTTTCCATTCCCTTGTTCTTAACCCTTCAGTCGCCTTCTCTGATGCACGTGGTGCTGTTGATTGGTTCCCTGAATTCTTAGACTCTTCCTCTCTTGGCCTCTGTGAATGATTCCCTCCTTCCTGGGTTTCCGTCTACTTGTCTGAGTGTTCCTATTTTTAATCTCTGCTTGAACTCATCTTCAACTATTCCTCAGAACTCTGTCCTTGACCTACTGCTCTTCTTTCTTTTCCTTTTTTTTTTTTTTTTTGTGACGGTTTTGCTCTTGTCACCCAAGCTGGAGTGCAATGGGGCAATCTCAGCTCACTGCAACCTCTGCCTCCTGGGTTCAAGTGATTCTCCTGCCTCAGTCTCCCGAGTAGCTGGAATTACAGGTGCCCACCACCATGCCCGGCTAATTTTTGTATTTTTAGTAGAGATGAGATTTTGCCTTGTTGGCCAGGCTGGTCTTGAATGCCTGACCTCAAGTGATCCACCCACCTCGACCTCCCAAAGTGCTGGGATTACAGGGGTGAGCCACTGTGCCCAGCCCCTACTGCTCTTCTTTTCTCTATCTTCTCTTTCTGGAAGGCCTCTTGTGTTCTCGGTATTCTAATTATGTGGTCGCTGGTGATGCTCCTAAATGCATATTGATAACCACAAGCTACATACTAGAATACCATTTCTTTGGATTTTAGACAGGGAGAAATGGATCATCTCTAAAACGGAACTCATAGTTCCTCCCTCTAAAGATGCCACCATTCACTCAACCATCCAGGCTAGACACTCAGCCACTGTCTTTAATCTGCCCCATTCATCGTAATTATTCCTTGACCCTGTACTTTCCTCTCCAGGCAGTTCAGGGCTTTATCACCTGGATTATTGTAATAATCTAATGTTAGCCATCTCCTCACCCCCACCTTCCATTTGCCCTTAAATCAGTGTGTTGTCCACAATGTACCCCATGTGTTCTTTGATGGATACCTTTTCTGCTTAAAAACACCATAATAGGTTTCCTATAGAAAAAAGTTCAAATCCTCTTAACTTTTCATATAAGATTTTTAATGATGTGATCCCCTACCTATACCTACAGCTTTTATGATCTTATTCTGCAGTCTTTTTTTTTTTTATTTTGCTAGACCAGCTCTTATTCACCTATCTTTCTTTCTTCTTTTTCTTTTTTTTTTTCCCTCTGTCGCCCAGGCCAGGCTGGAGTGTAGTGGTGCGATCTCGGCTCACTGCAACCTCCGCCTCCTGGGTTCAAGCGATTTTCCTGCCTCAGCACCCCGGGTAGCTGGGATTACAGGCGTGTGCCACCATGCCTGCCTAATTTTTGTATTTTTAGTAGAGACGGGGTTTACACCATGTTGGCCAGGCTGGTCTCGAACTCCTGACCTCAAGTGATCCAGCCACCTAGGTCTCCCAAAGTGCTGGGATTACAGACGTGAGCCACTATGCCCAGCCTTATTCATCTTTGAAGACCCTTCTAAGTGTTTCTTATCTGTGTCCACAATATCCTGTGCATTCTTGTCGTACAGCACTGATTATAATACACTGAAACATTCTAGTTTTTGTCTGTGCTTCTTACAAGACTGTAAGATCTGCGAGGGCAGGAGCTTCGTCTGTTCATTTTTGTACCCGTCCCACCCCCCGAAGGTCTATCATAATTCTGGCATACAATAAGCACTCAATAAGTGTTTGTCAACAAAAATAATAAACATCCCATGACCTTTTAGAATGTAAAAGCGCTGTCAGTTACACCAGCTCACTGAATGCTCGTAATAGTCCATGAGGGTAATAGCACCACAACTCCACTTCACAGATAAGGATACACAGGAGAGAGGGCTTCAGCCATTCCTCAAGGTCACAGACAGATCAACTGATTGTAAATCCAGTATTTTTTTCCCTTACATTTCTGATTTTGGAAAATGTCAGTGTGTTAGGACAGAGATTTAGTTTGACCCTGTAAACATTTATTGAAACAACTATTATCTATGAGCCACAATCTTAAGTGTGAAAGCAATGAAGGAGAGTGGAGAAGACCACTTATGCCTGGTAAGGTTCTAGATACTCACAGTCTCCCTCCCTCCCTTCCTTCCTCCCTTCCTTCCTTCCTTCCTCCCTCTCTCTTGCTCCCTCCCTCGCTTTCTTCCTTCCCCCTCTCTCTTTTATTTTATTTACTTAGTTGAGATCCAGGGACTCTGTCACTCAGGCTGGAGTGCAGTGGCACAATCATAGCTCACTGCAGCCTTGAACTCCTCGGCTCAAGTGATCATCCTGTCTCGGCCTCCTGAGTAGCTAGGATTACAGATGGACACCACCATGCCGGGCTGTATTTCTGTAGAGATGAGGTCTCACTGTGTTATCCAGGGCAGGTCTCAAACTCCTGGCCTTGAGCAATCCTGCGTTGACCTTCCAAAGTGCGGAGATCATAGGCGTGAGCCACCGTGCCTGGCCCTTCCTTCTTTTCTTTCATTCTTTCTTTTTCTCTTTCTCTTTCTCTCTTTTTTCCACGCTGTGGAGTAGAGGGGCTGGCTTGTGCATTGTAGGACATTTAACAGATTCTCTGGCCTCTATCCCTAGATGCTGGTAGCAACACCCCCATCTCGTTGTGACAACCAAATATGTCTTCAGGCATTGCCAAATGTCCCCAGTCGTGTGTGCGTGAGACAAATTTGCCCCTAGCTGAGAACCACTGTGGTGTGGATAGACTTAAAAAGGAGGGGATTAAGAATAAGAGGGCAAGCTTTGCTTCCCCAAGCGTGGCAGGTGTTACATGGATGCAGTTCTGTATGGGCTAAGAGTCAGGGGAGTAGGGGAGGGAGAGAAGGAGATGTTAGGAGTGTGTCTGCATGGAAGCAGAGGCCAAAAGGAGTTCTGGAAGAAGACAGAAGATGGGCGAGTGGTGTTGAAGGGTGGGGTCCTAGAGAACCCATGAGAATAGGAACGTTGGCTATGTAATGGGAGAGGAAGAAGTTGTGTGTGTGTGTGTGTGTGTGTGTGTGTGTGTGTGTGTGTGATCTACATCTCAGCTCATCCTACCCAACCAGATTCTAAAGAGGAGAGTCAGTTGTTCTTTGGAAGACCAGACTTGGGGAGAAGCCAGGCTATAAATCCTGGAGGGGAGGACTTTACTGCCACTTAGAAATCAGGCCTGAAACACCCATAATGTTTGTCAGTCCACATTTTAGTGTTCTTAAGTAAGTGTGCAGGGTGTGGGGGATGAAATATGGCAGGTATTTGATTTAAAAAGCCTGCACAGATTTAATGTCCTGATAAAATGCATTAAATCTTTTAAGGTTTTAATGAATCTAGTATGTGTTTCATAAATCAAGAACTCTGCTAAGCCGTCTTCTGGTTTAATAAGAGTAAACTAGGAAATTGCTCTGAGCAGAAGCAAAATACATTTATATCACACTGAAAAGTAATAGATTTTTTAAGCTGAGGGGGTCTTTCTGGGCTTTTTATGCTGTTTGCTTATTATGTTGCTCCAATTCCTTCAAATATTAAACCACAGGCAAGCATGTGCTTAACCATATCAAGATGTGAACTAGCACAAAGGTAAATATTATTTGTAAGAGAGCAGAAAACAAAGCCAGTATTTCCTTCCCCTTAGACCTAGGACCACGTTAATTTCTGCAGTGACACCTGGCTTTGTGTATCTAGGTGTAAGGTGGTTGGTTAAAAATCATTATTAACTATCATTAAATCACCTTTCCCAAGTTCTCTCACTCCTCCATCCTCACCCCCTTAGCACATCTGCCAGATTGAAGCCGTGAGTGTATAAAATACTTCTTGAATTTTACAGCTGGCTGTGGAATGGCCTTGTTAAACTTGCTGGCCAGAGTGTCCAAAGCAAGTGTTCAGAGATCCTTCTGTCATCTTAAACCCAAGGGTCGAAATGTTCGCTTTCGTTCTTTTTCCTTCCTTCCAGCCCCATTGCTGAAGCTCGAGTGGGAATGGGAAAGGGGCTTTTGGGGGTGTGGGTGTAACAGATGGGTATCTCTGAGCAGGCTGGGGCTTGAAGCCTCACTACCCAGCTTCCTTGGTGGATGGGCAAGATTCTGGGGTGAGATGGTGGTTCAGAGAGTTGGGGGGAGGTGGTGTTGGAGGAATGAAGGGGGGTGGGGCTTGAACATTCCAGTGCACAAAAGCTGGCAGGGCTTGTGAGCTCTGCAGGGGAGGGAGTGGGCCCGTAAAGCTCAGTGTGGAGAAGCCTGTCCAACCTCATTAGCTGTCACGGGCAACAATACTGATCTGGCAATAGAGGCGATTCCGAACCTGTTGGTCATTAATCACCCGCCTGACAGTTGCGAATGGAAGTGGAAAAACCTCATCCCCCCTCCACCCTTCCCCTCCTCCTGGGCCCAGCTCTGGAGTTTAGAGTTACCTCTTGGTGTATCTGTGGTTCGTGGCTGTGTGCTGGGTCCTTCCCCCTTGGCTTTTTTAGGGGGTCGTTTTCAGCACGGAGAGGCTACAGGTTGGCCAGAGCCTGGCAGACAGTGATTCGGGGCACAGAGACTGGGGAGCAAGAAAATGAAAGGTAGTGGCCTCCGGAGTGGGGACCTCGGCTGTGACCCCTCTGGGATCTAGGGCTGGGACTTGGCAAGCTCGTGGAGTCAGGGAAGGCTGTCATGAGCACCCAGGCCTCATCTTTCCACACCCGCCCCCTCGTTCCCTGGCACACCCTTCTCTCCCTCCTTCAGCCACTAGGTGCCAACATATTTTCCTTTATGTTCCTTTTCCCTGCCCTTCCCACCCTCCCTTCCCTTCCCTTCCCACTATTCCCAAATAAGCAGATCCTGCTCGCAGGAAAAGTTTTCATCTCAGTTTTTTCGGTCTCACTCTGAATTTAAGCCTCGTTTCCTTTCTCAGAGGAGCTCGGCTTTTCAGCCCCATCTCTAGCTGTGGCAGAGGGGAAGAGTGATGTTTGGTAATAGTGATATTGATACTTCATGTGTGAGAGTGCAGTCAGGGCAGTGGGAATAGAGGCCTGGTCTGCACAGGTGCCTCTGAAATCAATCAACAGGAAGTGCTGCTTAGTTTCTTGGTCTGTCTCTAAGTTTTCTACATAAAGGAGGGAGGAGAGGAGAGATGGAGCAGAGGACATCTACAGACCAGACTAGGATGAGGACTTCTGTCACTTTCTTTTTATTTGAGACAGAGTCTCGCTCTGTCGCCCAGGCTGGAGTGCAGTAGCGTGATCTTGGCTCACTGCCTCCCAGGTTCAAGTGATTCTCCTGCCTTAGCCTCCGGAGCAGTTGGGACTACAGGCACCCACCACCACGCCCGGCTAATTTTGTCACTCAAGTTTCTTGCATACTCTTCAGTGCATGTGAGCCAGGTTACATTTAAGAGAGAAGATTCAACTTCTGCTCAGTTTCCTAGGATGTAGAGGGAACAGGAGTGTAAGGAATTAGCCAGGAATTCCTGAAAGAGTAATGTCAAGATAATTTACACACTTCTTAGCTCTTCTGCTGGGCAGGCATGAGCGAGTAACCTGAGTGCTAATAACCAAGGAAGGAGAGAAATTGCAACAAAAATTGTCAAGTGGTCTACACGAGTCCTCTAGGTTTTCCAAATGTCTCTGCATTCCGTGGGTGCAGATGACCCCTGGCCTTGGCCACATTTGTTGGTGCCTTCTGCTCTCTCCATAGCTTCTCTGACCTCTTGCTACTCATGATAGCATTAGGCAGAGGATGGACACATCTGTCCACAGTTCATCCGGCCAGGCTACCCTGACAAAGACAAATTCCCATGACAAACTCATAGGAAAAAAATGGAAAGGAGGGATAGTCACAACTACAGCATTTTAGGCCGGCTTCCCAATTTCTCATATACCCCTTTATCCTTTTGTTTTTTTGAGACAGAGTCTTGCTCTGTCACCCAGTCTGGGGGTCTTGCTCTGCCACCCAGGCTGGAGTGCAGTGGCACAATCTCAGCTCACTACAATCTTCGCCTCCCAGGTTCAAGTGATTCTTGTCCCTCAGCCTCCTGAGTAGCTGGGACTATAGCTGTGGGCCACCATGCCCCGCTAATTTTTGTATTTTTTAGTAGAGATGGGGTTTTGGTATGTTAGCCATGTTGGTCTCAAACTCCTGGCCTCAAGTGATCCACCCGCCTGGGCCTTCCAAAGTGCTGGGATTACAGGCATGAGCCACCACGCCTGGCCTCCTTATGTTTTCTCTAATACAATGATTGTTCTTAATTCCAGCTACACATTAGAATCACTTGGCGATGCCTGGGCCACATTCCCTGATAATCTGATAACATTAGTCTGGGGTAAGGTCCCCAAAAGGAGATTTTTTTTTTTTTTTGAGTCGGGGTCTCATTCTGTTGCTGAGGCTGGAGTGCAGTGGTCTCATTATAGCTCACTGCAGCCTCAAATTCTTGGGCTCAAACAGTCCTCCCACCTCAGCCTCTCGAGTAGCTGGGACTACAGACATGCACCACCACACTTGGCTAATTTGTAATTTTTTTGTAGAGATAGGGTCTTGCTTTGTTGCCCAGGCTGCTCTTGAACTCTTGGGCTCAAGTGATCCTCCCTCTGCCTCCCAAAGTGCTGGGATTGCAGTCATGAGGCATTATGCCCAGCCAGGGAATTTTTGTTTTTGAGACAGGGTCTTGCTTTATTACCTAGGTTAGAGTGCAGTGGCACAGTCACAGCTCACTGCAGCCTCTACCTCCCAGGCTCAATTGATCCCACCACCTTAGCCTTCTCAGTAGCTGGGACTACAGGCACGTGCCACCATGCCCAGCTAATTTTTGTATTTTTAGTAGAGGTAGGATTTCGCCATGTTGCCCAGGCTGGTCTTGAATTCCTGGTCTCAAGCAATCCACCGCCTCGGCTTCTCAAAGTACTGGGATTACAGGGTTAAGCCACTGTGCCCAGCCAGAGATATTTGGGAAAAGCTCTTCAGGTAATACCAGCCTCAGCTTGGGCTGAGAAGACTGGTGTCATATTTGTAAACTCATCATGGCAGTTCACACCATGGTATCTTTGTTTTTGAGATTTACCTCTCCTGGAAAGCCACCTTCCTTTTTTCTCTGCCTATTGAGTAACCACTTGGTGCCACATGTACTAGGTGCCACTACTTGTGCTGTGCTTGGCACTATTTATTTATTGTTTATTTTTTGAGATGGAGTCTCGTTCTGTCACCCAGGCTGGATTGCAGTGGTGCAAGCTCAGCTCACTGCAACCTCTGTCTCCCAGGTTCTAGCGATTCTCCTGCCTCTGCCTCCCGAGTAGCTGGGACTACAGGCATGCACCACCACGCCTGGTTAAGTTTTTTGTATTTTTAGTAGAGATGGGGTTTCACCATGTTGGCCAGACTGGTCTTGAACTCCTAACCTCAGGTGATCCACCCGCCTCAGCCTCTCAAAGTGCAAAGATTATAGGCATGAGCCACCGTGCCCAGCCCTTGGCCCTGTTTAGAAGAGAGAAGCAAAAGATGTGGT
This sequence comes from Theropithecus gelada, assembly GCF_003255815.1. Taxonomy (NCBI): domain Eukaryota; kingdom Metazoa; phylum Chordata; class Mammalia; order Primates; family Cercopithecidae; genus Theropithecus; species Theropithecus gelada. Next base: position 36,592,210 of record NC_037676.1, on the reverse strand, counting down.
TCTTAGCTGGGGAAATGACATGCGCACACACAGAACAGTTCTATGTAAAGGCTAAATGATCTGAAACAAAATATAGGAGCTACAGGGGCTCAGAGGAGGGCTGGAGTAATCAGGGAAAGTGGTGAGGAGGAAGGGGACTTGGGTGGATAGCATTTAGGTAAGTGTGCAGGAAAGGTGGGGGACTTCAGGCAGAGGGCCAGCGTGAGCAGATGAGTAGAGGCTGGAACAGCACGGCCTGTGCTGTGGACAAGGAGAGGGTTTGCTTGACTAGATGGGAGGCTCAGCTCAGGTCCTTTCTCCTCCTGCAGCCGGCACTCATCCATCCAGGGTTCCTGCAGCATCACTGCAAGTTCCACTTAGTCCTGGACTGCTGTGTACTGCTCAGTCACTTTCATGTGTATGTCACTAGTTATCTCAATCAGATATACAAGCAACTGGAAGGCAGGGAGTATACTTTATATAAGTCGGGACTTATTCAACACAATGCAATGCAATTCAAGTCAATTCGATTTGATGCAATCCAATCCAATTCAATTCAACATGTTTTTATTGAGTACCAGCTATGTGCCTGTTCTAGGCTTTTGAAACTCAATTAAACAGACAAAGATACTGGGCTTCCTGAGCTTAGTTCTCACAGGAGCATACAGACAAAAAGACATACTATAAATAATATTAGATAAATTAGATATTATGGTAGAAGGTGATAAACACCAGGGAAGAAATGAGAAGAAGGCCAGGGTCCTGGGGCTAAGGAATGAGTGTGTCCATGCATGTCTGTGTGTCATTAAATGGAAGTTATTAAGTGGAAGGTATTAAGCAGAAGACATTACAAAAAAGAAGGCACTATTAATAGAGGTATTAAATAGAAAGTCAGGGTATGTCTCGTTGAAAAGGTGATAATTTACCAAAAACATAAAGGAAATGATGGGGCTGGCCAAGTGGATTTCTGGAAGAGAAGTTTCCAAACAGAGGACAGCTAGAGAATGGTCCTAAACAGGAGCATCCTAGTGTGTTTGAGGAACGGCAGGGAGGCCATGTGGTTGGAGCCAAAGCTGCTGAAGGAGACGGTGGGGTGGAAGGAGATTGGAGAGGGCCCAGGGAGCTAGGTCTTAGAAGCCACCCTGTGGACTTTGGCCACTCCTCCAAATGAGATGGGAGCTCTCGCGGGTTTTCAAACCAACGAGCAACTTCTGTTTCTAAAAGATCTTTTGGCTGCAGTGTTGAGAATAGATGATGGGAGTTGGGAGGTGGAGAGTAGGACCAGGGTAGAAGAAGATCTGTCAAGAGACTGATTTTTACAGACACAGCTGAACCTGTGCAACTCAGAGAAAGAAGACCTTCAGCGAATTCATGTTGGAAGGCCACACAGGACTATCATGTGCTCTTTAAGAACTTCATTATAAGACACACATTGTTTAGATTTTTGACCTGACTGAATAAGCCTGATCATCCAGCTTATTCACCAGGGCTGGCTTCAGGAGAGACATTTCCCCTGCTAATCACCACATAAAGATTTGTAATTGTCAATTAAAAATCTGATGGTTTAAAGATAGCATTCAAAACGTTCCAAAGAGTTTTGAGCAACACAACATATTAGAATGAGTGTATATCCTTCCAAAGGGACATTTCAAATGGGGCAATATTTATTTTGATATCTGAGTTCTGCTATGTTTACTTTAAAAATTTTAGTACTTTATAGTATCTCTTCTGTGTTCTCTAACTATTGAGTGGAGGGTTGGCATTCAGCACACAGTATACTTAAGAAGAGCCTGGGGAATGGAACTAAGCCTTGGGCGTGTTGATATGTGCTTATTTGCAAGGCAGTATTAAAAATTCCATTTGAATTTCCAAATACAACTAATTTTGAGGGACCAAACTACTTTTTTTCCTTGAAAGAAGTAAGATATATTTAAAAGAGGTTCTTTCCCTTCCCCTCCTAAGAAGCAAAGGTAACTGCTTTTCTGTTAAGCTTCTTACTAGTCCATTTAAATGAATGAGCAGCCAGGGGGGTCATCAGTCTGTCCCCAAGTCAACAACATTACTGAGCAGCTTCCGTGGGTGTTAGTTATTGAGAGGGGATTTAAAAAATAGAGAGGCTGGGTGCAGTGGCTCATGCCTATAATATCAGCACTTTGGGAGGCCAAGGTGGGCAGATCACCTGAGGTGAGGAGTTTGAGACCAGCCTGGCCAATATAGTGAAACCCTGTCTCTACTAAAAATACAAAAATTAGCCCAGCATGGTGGTGCACACCTGTAAGCCCAGCTACTCAAGAGGCTGAGGCAGGAAAATCACTTGAACCTGGGAGGCGGAGGTTGCAGAGAGCCAAGATCACGCCACTGCACTCCGGCCTGGGTGACAGAGCGAGATGCCATCTCAAACAACAACAATAACAACAAAAAAACCAAAAAACAACAAAAAAAACCCACCTCCATTTTGCCCTCATGTTGCTCCCAATCTGGCAGGGAAAACAGACCATGAAACAAAACAACACTAGAAGGACACATACTGCTGGGGGATTAGAGAAAAGAAGATTCTTGGCCAGGTGTGGGGGCTCATGCCTGTCATCCCAGCACTTTGGGAGGCCAAGGCAGGAGGACTGCTTGAGGCCAGGAGTTTGAGATCAACCTGGGCAACACGGGAAAACCCAGTTTCTACAAAAAAAAATTCAAAAAGTTAGCCAGGCGTGGTAGCACATGGCTGTAGTCTCAGCTACTTGGGAGGCTGAAGTGGGAGGATCTCTTGAGCCCAGGAGGTTGAGGCTGCAGTGAGTGGTGATTGCACCACTGCACTCCAGCCTGGGTGACAGAGCAAGACTCTGTCTCAAAAAAATAGATAAAACTAAAAAAGAAAAGGAGACTCCTTATTCCTCTGTGCGTCATATATATGTGTAGTTTTAAACCTTTTCAATGTTTTATAACATCCATGATCTCATTTCATTTAGGCCCAGTGATAATTCTTTGAAATAAAGTCACAGAGAGTCACAGCTGCAGAGGACCTCAGAGATCATCCATTTTATCCAATCCCTTGATTCTATATGGAGGAAACCGAGGCACGGATATGGAAGGTGCTTTGTCATGGTCACACAGAAGCAGAGGAGCTGGAACGGGAACCGGGGCCCTTGGTTCTATCCACATTCTTTCCTATACTTTCAGAATGGGGAGGGCGATTGGATTGAGGCCACAGGAGCATTTAATGAAGCCGAGAGGAGCCCAGGTGGGGACAAGGTGATGGTTCAGGACGAGGATTTGGGAGGTGGGGTCACTGCAGGGACATCCGGAGGCCCAGAGTCACAAGGGGAAACATTAGCTTTTAATTATCATTTTCTGAGGCTGCCCCTCCCACAGTTAGGGTGTCTGGAGCGGGGCAATCAAGCCGGCAAGGAATGCCTGCTGGAATGAAGGCGGCCAGCGGTCATTCCAGGGGGCCTCAGTCATGAACGGAATTCCTCAGCGTGGGGCGCTGACGTTCCAACCACTGGCTGGGAGTAAAGACCTGCACGTGGGACACCCCAGGAGCAAGGTGCTCGCCCCTTCCTGTGACCCGAGCCCTCCAGCGCATGGGTGGCGAAGCATTGCAGAGCCACCCAGGACCTTTCAGCTGCGGCCAGGCCCAGGCCCAAGTGCTCAGGCCCAATAATGTCCTGCTGTCCTGCCACGCCCCATGCCCCAAGGTGTCCCAGCCCTGGTTCAGGGGCCATGCAGGGAAGTGAGGCAGGGAAGGCATGGGGAACCCTGGTCTCCTGGGAGGAAAGGAGACCCAGTGGCATTTATTATTTGTTTAGTTTAGTTTTTTAGAGATAGGACCTCTAAATCCAACTAATTAGCAAACACATACACAATTTTTTTTTTTTTTTTTTGAGATGGAGTCTTGCTCGGTCACCCAGGCTAGAGTGCAGTGGTGCAATCTCGGCTCACTGCAACCTCTGCCTCCTGCATTTAAGCGATTCTTCTGCCTCAGCCTCCCGAGTAGCTGGGATTACAGGTGCTTGCCACCACGCCAGGCTAATTTTTTGTATTTTTAGTAGAGACAAGGTTTCACCATGTTGGCCAGGCTGGTGTTGAACTCCTGACCTTCAGCGATTCTCCTGCCTCGCCCTCCCAAAGTGCTGGGATTATAGGCGTGAGCCACTGCGCCTGGGCTCTACGCAATATATATATATATATTTTTTAAACAGAGTTTCGCCCTTGTTGCCCAGGCTGGAATGCAATGGCGTGATCTCGGTTCACCGCAAACTCCACCTCCCGAGTTCAAGCGATTCTCTTGCCTCAACCTCCGGAGTAGCTGGGATTATAGGCATGTGCCACCACATCTGGCTGTTTTTTGTATTTTTAGTAGAGATGGGGTTTCTGAGGTGATCCGCCCGCCTCAGCCTCCCAAAGTGTTGGGATTACAGGCGTGAGCCACTGCACCTGGCCACAATGATTTTTTTAAAAAATCATAATATATATTTAAAATAGAGAAAAGTAGAAATAGCCTAAGAGTATCACGCAGTCATCAAAATGCTGAGGCTGTATGGAAAAAAAAGCTTAAAACATAATGGTTAGCAAAAAAAGGAGAATATTATATATACAGTGTTATGTGTATATATATGTATACACACATATGCCATGGTCATATATATATTTATATATAAATATATACATATAAATGTTTAATATATAAATATAAATATAAATATAAATATATATATATATATAAATGTACTCGATTCTTTTTTTTGAGTCAGGGTCTCACTCTGTCTCCCAGGCTGGAGTGCAGTGGTACAATCACGGCTCACTGCAGCCTCAACCTCCTGGGCTCAAGCAATCATCCAACCTCAGGCTCCGGAATAGCTGGGACTTCAGGCATGCGTCACTGCACCTGGTAATTTTTTTTGTTTTAATAGCGATCGGGTCTTGGGATGTTGTCTACACTGGCCTTGATCTCCTGGCCTCAAGCAATCCTTCTGCCTCAGGCCTCCCAAAGCACTGGGATTACAGGCGTGAACCATCACACCTGGCTGTGTTTCTTGTAGTAGCAAAGTGGACACATGTTGGGACTACCAGACACCAGGTCAGGCCTGGCTTTTGTGTGTGGCTTCTTGACCATGGCATTTACAGCAGCACTCCTCACACTGGAACTTGACTTAGGGGATTTTGTCAAAATGCAGATTTAGAGTCATGGATCGGGATGGGGCCTGTGAGTCTACATTCCATTTTAACAAGTTTCATTTTTTGGTTGGGCGCTGTGGCTCAAGCCTATAATCCCAGAACTTTGGGAGGCTGAGATGGGCAGATCACTTGAAGCCAGGAGTTTGAGACCAGCTTGGTCAACGTGGTGAAATCCTGTCTCTATGAGAAATACAAAAATTAGCTGGGTGAGGTGGTGCACGCCTGTAGTCCCAACCACTTGGGAGGCTGAGGCACAAGAATCGCTTGAACCCAGTAAGTGGAGGCTGCAATGAGCCTGGGCCACTGCACTCTAGCCTGTGTGATATAGCAAGACTCTGTCTCCAAAAAAAAAGTTTTATTTTTTAATTGGCACCTAATAATTGTACATATTTATGGGGTCCATATGATGTTTTGATAACTGCATACAATGTGTCATGATCAAATCAGGGTAATCTGCATATCCATCACCTCAAACATTTATCATGTCTTTGTGTTGGGAACATTCCAAATCCTGCCTTGTAGCTATTTGAAAATATACAATACATTCTTGTTAATGGTCATCACCCTACATTGCTATAGAACACTAGGATTTATTCCTGCTCTCTCCTATGTAGCTGTAACTTTGTGTCTGTTAGCCAACCTCTCCCTCCCCAACCCCTGCCCTCCCCACGCCTCTAGCGACCACAGTTCTACTGAGTGCATTTCTAACGGGCTTCCAGGCTGGGCATGGTAGCCTGGGGATTACTGGGCTCACGCCTGTAATCCCAGCACTTTGGGAGGCTAAGGCGGGTGGATCACCTGAGGTCAGGAGTTCCAGACTAGCATGGGCAACATGGTGAAACCCTGTCTGTACTAAAATACAAAAAAAATTAGCCGGGGGGTGATGGTGCATGTCTGTAATCCCAGCTACTTGAGAGGCTAGGCAGGATAATCACTTGAACCCAGGAGGCAGAGGTTGCAGTGAGCTGAGATTGTGCCATTGCACTCCAGCCTTGGCGACAAGAGCAAAACTCTGTCTCAAAACAGAATAAAATAAAATAAAGGGCTTCCAGGTGATGGTGACACTACTGGTTTGAAAGCCATACTTAGAGGAATGAGCCTTTCAAAGGGGAGTCCATGGGAATGAATTCATCCCAAACCTCACCTGAATAAAGGTCTTCTCAGTGCTTTCCACTGAGGGTCCCATTTTTCGGACCCCTTTGCATGCTCCCTACCTTTTCTGGATGCTTGGGTCCCCGCTGACCCCTCCAAGCACTTGCGGCACTCACTGTCTGCTCTGCTCGCTTGGTCCCTCAGCATCCCACATCTCTGCTGCTTTGAGTGCCTTTGTTACGAACACTTCCTGCACAAGGTGGCCAGCTACCTGTGCCTCACTTGCTTCTGTTCTTGTAAGGTCC